>NC_057807.1:598039446-598082583 GCF_018294505.1 Triticum aestivum
AAGGGAGGGAGGGATGAGAGAGGAGGGGGAGGGGCCGGCTGGAGTAGGAGGGGGAGGGGCCGGCCAGAGGAGGAGGAGGAAGGGGCGGTGGGAGGAGGGCTGCCGACGGAGGAGGGAGGAGGGGGCGGCCGTAGGCGGAGGGAGGAGGGTGCGGTGGGAGGAGGAGGAAGGAGGGCGCGGTGGGAGGAGGAGGGACGGAAGGAGGGAGTACCACGGTGGCGGACGGACGGCGGCGGCGGCGACGGACGACGATGGTTATCGGCGCGGGCGAGAGTGACCGAGAGGGGGAGAGTGAGTGAGAGAGATCGAGGGTCGGCCGCGCGCGTGGGGATAAGGTAGGGTTAGTAGTAGCGCAGGTAGGAAAACGCACTGGAGCTAATGAGAATAGCAGTAGCGCTTTGTGGGGATGCACGCTACTGCTAAGTTGGACTAGCAGTAGCGCTTTGCTACTAAAAGTGCTACTGCTAAGTTTAACTGTCAATGCAAAAATACATTGGCCATCAATGATCTTTTTGTGTACAATCTGAATTTTCAATATGAGTCCTCTCCGGTAGGAACTGGAGAAGACTCATATTGTAGCCACAAATTCTACACATAGAGTTCAGTGAAGACCAAGTGGTTTTGGTAGTTTGGGAAGTAACATATTTAAGGTGGTAAACACCCTGTTTGCGGAGCGAGGTGGGACTAAACTTGTGGGCTGAACGTAGCAGTAGCGAGTTTTATAGAAGTGTGTTGCTTCTAACATCTATAGCAGTAGCGCGGTTCGCTATAGGGCGCTACTACTATAACTAGCTGGACGGCGAGGTCATGGCAATTAGAGCAGTCGCGCGGTTTAGAGGGGACGCTACTACAATACTGATTATAATGAGTATAAGAACTATGTTTTATAATGAGTATAAAAATATTGATTTTACATTGTGAATGTTGATACATTTTTCTATAAGTTTGGTCAAAGTAGAGGTACATTGACTTCAGACAAAACTTAAATGCACAATGCAGACTAGTTCCTCCATCCAGGTGCATGCCATGTCCTATCTTGTCATCACAAAAAGGTTAGCTATTAGAGTACAACTACCTCCCTTCTAGTTTAAAGGGCTCGATTCAAAAAATTCACATACTCTTAGCAAGATAGAGGCGGTGGAATAGTTTTTATAGTCTGCAAAAGTACTCAACTAATGTTGTCGTTCTTCAGAAAAGAACGTGTTTACTAATGCATGCATGAACACTGGTTACTCTAACTCCCCTCTCTTCTTTAATTCTTTGCCCCATCAGCATGTTTGCTATTCCCGTGTGCATGATACTAGCTAAGATACCACCATTATGGCCAGCCTTAATCATTGCATGCAATAATTTAGTGCACCTTGAAATATGAACATGTGTGGGGCGTGCATGTTTTTAATGACTTGAGACTATACCTAGCCCGGCATGCAAGATGACTTATTATGCACCGTTCCCCATACATGCAGGAAGCCCATTCGTCTCCAAATATTTTCCTCTCCATGGGTGGAAATAATAATATGCCTACCAGACTCTCCTTCTCCCTCTGGCGGTCCTACCACTCCACACGTGTGGAAAATATCTGGATGCATAACTCTCCTCCCCCCACGGTCGTCCAATCCGTTGTGACCAGTAATATTTGCACCCCTTCCCTCCCCCATAATTTACTTCAACAAATATGCCCACGTAACTGTTACGTTAATCACGCAACATATCTTTCGGGATGCTGCTTCAGTTACTTAACTGCATGTGCATTGGGTCACTGACATATGGGCCCAATAGGGGTCTGGCCAACATGTCAGTGATGCAACTCGACCTGTAGTTAAGTCAGTGCAGCTCAGTCCATATCTTATGTAGGTGTGCCATTGCTCGCTATAAATAGTGTGCCTCCCACGGCATTCGGAAGAACTCTCACGTTCATATCTATCTCCTCCCCCTCCCTCTCACGTCGACCACCACGGCATCGCCCCTCCCAAGCCCTAGGCGCCCCTCGCAGCACCGCCCGGACGGTTGATACGTCTCCAACGTATCTATAATTTATGAAACATTCATGCTATTTTATTATCTGTTTTGAATGATTACCGGCTTTATTATACACTTTTATATTACTTTTGTGATTAACCTATTAACCGGAGGCCCAGCCCATATTGCTGTTTTATTGCCTGTTTTAGTATTTCGAAGAAAAGGAATATCAAACGGAGTCCAAACGGACTGAAACCTTCGGCAGCATGATATTTTGAAAGATTATGATCCAGGAGACTTGGTGTGCAAACCGGGGGGTCATCGAGGAAGCCACGAGACAGGGGGCGCACCCTACCCTCTCTTGGGCCCCTCGAGGCTCCCCCGACCAACTTCTTTCGCCTATATAAGCCTACGTACCCTAAAAACATCGAATACCAAGATAGATCAGGAGTTCCGCCATAGCAAGCCTCTATAGCCACCAGAAACCTCTCAGAAGCCCTTCTCGGCACCCTACCGGAGGGGGGATCCTTCACCGGTGGCCATCTTCATCATCCCGGCGCTATCCATGACGAGGAGGGAGTAGTTCACCCTCGAGGCTGAGGGTATGTACCAGTAGCTATGTGTTTGATCTCTCTCTCTCGTGTTCTCTCTCGTGTTCCCTTTGTGGCACAATCTTGATGTATCCCGAGCTTTGCTATTGTAGTTGGATCTTATGGTGTTTCTCCCCCTCTACTCTCTTGTGATGAATTGAGTTTTCCCTTTGAAGTAATCTTACCGAATTGAGTCTTTTATGAGAACACTTGATGTATGTCTTGCCGTGCTTATCTGTGGTGACAATGGGATATCATGTGCCACTTGATGTATGTATTGGTGACCAACTTGCGGGTTCCGCCCATGAACCTATGCATAGGGGTTGGCACACGTTCTTGACTCTCCGGTAGAAACTTTGGAGCACTCTTTGAAGTACTTTGTGTTGGTTGAATAGATGAATCTGAGATTGTGTGATGCATATCTTATAATCATGCCCACGGATACTTGAGGTGACAATGGATTATCTAGGTGACATTAGGGTTTTGGTTGATTTGTGGCTTAAGGTGTTATTCTAGTATGAACTCTATGATAGATTGAGCGGAAAGAATAGCTTCATGTTATTTTACTACGAACTCTTGAATAGATAGAACAGAAAGGATAACTTTGAGGTGGTTTCGTACCCTACCATAATCTCTTCGTTTGTTCTCCGCTATTAGTGCCTTTGGAGTGACTCTTTGTTGCATGTAGAGGGATTGTTATATGATCTATCTATGTTATTATTGTTGAGAGAACTTGCACTAGTGAAAGTGTGACCCCTATGCCTTGTTTCCTACAATTGCAATACCGTTTACGCTCACTTTTGCCATTAGTTACCTTGCTGTTTTTATAATTTCAGATTACAAATACCTTTATGTACTATCCATATTGCACTTGTATCACCATCTCTTTGCCGAACTAGTGCACCTATACAATTTACCATTGTATTGGGTGTATTGGGGACACAAGAGACTCTTTGTTATTTGGTTGTAGGGTTGTTTGAGAGAGACCATCTTCATCCTACGCCTCCTACGGATTGATAAACCTTAGGTCATCCACTTGAGAGAAATTTGCTACTGTCCTACAAACATGTGCACTTGCAGGCCCAACAACGTCTACAAGAAGAAGGTTGTGTGGTAGACATCAAGCTCTTTTCTGGCGCCATTGCTGGGGAGGCTAGGTAAACGGCACTCACACCCCGTCCACTAAGCTCTTTCTGGCGAGGTGAGTGCTTGAAGGTATATCTTTAGATCTTGCAATCGAATCTTTTTGTTTCTTATTTTATCACTAGTTTAGTTTATAAAATAAAACTACCAAAAAAATGGAGTTGAGTTTGTCTCATACGCTTCGTCTTTTTAATATCTTTCGTGAGAATGATGGAAAGGAAAATTGTGCTCAAGTGATAGAAGAAGAATGCATTAGAATGTTTGATACTAAATCTTTGAATGATGAGCATGATTGCAATGTTGTTAGTATGAATTCCTTGAATATCCATGATGCTAATGATATGCAAAGCCACAAGCTTGGGGATGCTATGTTTGATGAATATGATATTTTTTGTCCCCCAGGTTTTGATGAGAATATTTATTATGATGAAAGCATGCCTCCTATTTATGATGATTACATTGATGAAAGTGGGTTTGGAAGAGTATCAACATTAGGAAGTAGTGATCCCACTATTTTGTAGGATGTTGAATCTTAATGTGATGAACATGAAAGTGGATTTGGAAGAGTGTCAACTTTATTTAGTGATGATTCCACTATTTCGGAAGAGGTTCCAATTGATTATGAGAACAAAGTTGCTATCTATGATGATTATTGTGATGACTTGTATGCTATTAGGAATAATGATAACCATGAAACTTGTCATTATGATTTTAGTTTTCAATTGGATTATGCCTCACATGATAATTATTTTGTTGAGTTTGCTCCCACTACTATTCATGAGAAGAAATTTGCTTATGTGGAGAGTAGTAAATTTTCCATGCTTGTAAATCATGAAATGAATGCTTTAGGTGCTGGTTATATTGTTGAATTCATTCATGATGCTACTGAAAATTATTATGAGAGAGGAACATATGCTTGTAGGAATTGCAATAATATCAAGTTTCCTCTCTATGTGTTGAAATTCTTGAAGCTATGCTTGTTTTGCCTTCCTATGCTAGTTGATTATTGTTCCCATAAGTTGTTTGCTCACAAAATCTTTATGCATAGGAAGTGGGTTAGACTTAAACGTGCTAGTGATATTCTTCATGATGCTCTCTTTATGTTTCAATTCTTATCTTTTATGTGAGCATCATTGCCATCATCATGCCTAGCTAGAAAGGCATTAAAGAAAAGTGCTTGTTGGGAGACAACCCAATATTTACCCTTACTGTTTTTGTGTCTCCACATGATTATGATACTGTAGTAATCATGTTTTATAGATTTTGTTTCAATAAAGTGCCAAGTAGAACCTTTGGGAAGACTTGGGTGAAGTCTTTATGATCTTGCTGTAGAAAACAGAAACTTTAGCGCTCACGAGAATGGTTTCCATGTCTTACTGGGGAGTGATTTTAGGTTGATTCTTTTTTAAGATGATTAATAGACAAATTCCTAAGGTCCACCAATTTATTTCATAATTTTTGGGGTTCCAGAAGTATACATTTGATAAAGATTACTACAAACTGTTCTGTTTTTGACAGATTCTGTTTTCATTGTGTTGATTGCTTATTTTGATGAATCTATGGCTAGTATGTAAGGGTGTGAACCATAGAGAAGTTCGAATAGAGTAGGTTTAACACCAATATGAATTTAGAATGAGTTCATTACAGTACCTAAGTGGTGATTTATTTTCCTATACTAACTGAGCTTACGAGTTTTGTTTTGAGTTTTGTGTGATCGAAGTTTTCAAGTTTTGAGTAAAGATTCGATGGACGATGGAATAAGGAGTGGTAAGAGCCTAAGATTGGGGATGCCCAAGGCACCCCAAGGTAATATTCAACGACAACCAAGCAACTAATCTTGCGGATGCCCTGGAAGGCATCCCCTCTTTCGTCTTTGTTCATCGGTAACTTTACTTGGAGCTATATTTTTATTCGCCACATGATATGTGTTTTGATTGGAGCGTCATTTTATTTCGTTAGTATTTGCTTGCTGTTATTTATATTAATATTTTGCATCTTTAGTTTCAATAAAAATGTCAAGGATAGCCTTTGCCATGCTTATTTTGCTAGTATACTTGTTGCTGTTTGAAAACAGAAAGTTTACCGTTGTTGCAAAAATTCCCTAGAAAAGTCAGAGAATGGTATAATGTTGAAACTTTTTGCATTTTTACCTCTGATAAATTTTCTACAGCGTAGTATTTTTCTCATAATTTTTGGAGTTAGGGAAGTATGATGCATCTTGCATTCTTTACAGATTGTACTGTTTTGGCAAATTGATGTTATGTTTGCATTGTTTGCATATGTTTGCTTGTTTAATGATTCTATTTTAGGATAGGAGTATTAAATATGCAGAGACATTTAGTATGGAATGTTGAATAATTTTAGTGATTTGTTACAGTAGAAAATGATATGGTTTTGCATTGGTTTATACTAACCTATCTCACGAGTTCTTGTTGAGTTTGGTGTGGATGAAGCTTTTGATAAATAGAGAAACCATGATATGAGAGGAATTAAGGAGACACAAAAGCTCAAGCTTGGGGATGCCCAAGGAACCCCAAGATAATATTTTAAGAAGTCTAAAGCATCTAAGCTTGGGGATGCCCCGTTAGGCATCCCACATTTCTTCTTCAACAACTATCAATTAGTATCGGTTGAACCTAAGTTTTTGCTTCTTCACATGAGTTGTGCTATCCTTGCAATGTCATTTTATTTTGTTTTGCTTCCTGTTTGAATAAAACACCAAGATCTGAAATTCTTAAATGAGAGAGAGTCTTCGCATAGCTACATAATTACCTAGCTACTCATTGATCTTCACTTATATCTTTTTACAGTAGTTTGTCATTTACTCGTATGCTTCACTTATATCCTATGAATAAATGGTTGAATAAGTTGAATGTAATAAATATGAATTTATATATGTTTCATTTGCTTACTCCATGGGGAGTAATGACTTCACATCTAAGAAGTAGAGGTTGTAAATTTATTGACGGTTAGCAAGCATTGTATTAGTCATTTGAACAATTCATGAAAGAATATTGAAGGAAGAGAGATTTCACATATAAATATATTATCATAGACATATTTTATAATTGTGAGCACTCATTATGTATGACATGCTAAAGAGTTGATGTTGGACAAGGAAGACAACGTAATGGGTTATGTTTTCTCGCATCTCAGTTAAAGTATATTGTCATGGATCATTCAAACATGTTGAGCTTGCCTTTCCCCCTCATGCTAGCCAAAATTCCTAGCACCAAGTAGAGATACTACTTGTGCTTCCAAATACACTTAAACCCAGTTTTGCCACGAGAGTCCACCATATCTACCTATGGATTGAGTAAGATCCTTCAAGTAAGTTGTCATCGGTGCAAGCAATAAAAATTGCTCTCTAAATATGCATGACTTATTAGTGTGGAGAAAATAAGCTTGTACAAACTTGTTATGGAAGCAATAAAAGCGGCGGACTTCATAATAAAGGTCCATATACAAGGGGCAATATAAAGTGACGTTCTTTCGCATTAAGATTTTGTGTATCCAACCCTGAAAACGCATGAGAACCTCTGCTTCCCTCTGCGAAGGGCCTATCTTTTACTTTATGTCTTTTACTTTATGCAAGAGTCAAGGTGATTTTCACCTTTCCCTTTTTCATTTTATCGTTTGGCAAGCACTTTGTGGTGGGGTGATCCTGATATATATATATATCCAATTGGATGTACGTTGGCATGAACTATTATTGTTGACATCACCCAAAGGTGAATACGTTTGGAGGCAACATTATAAGCCCCTATCTTTCTCTTTGTCTGATTAAAACTTCATAACCACGAGTATTGCGTGAGTGTTAGCAATTGTAGAAGACTATATGATGGTTGAGTATGTGAAGTTTGCTAAATCAAAGCTCTGACATAGACCCTTATTGAAAATAGGATGAATTGCAATTGTTTGATGACTACGAATGAAGTTTGCTTGTTTTCAAGAAAGTTTATGGTATATGCTTTAACATGTGAATAGCTTGTTACTTGATTATGAAAAGTTTTATGAGATGAACTACTGTTATGACATATAATGATGCTAGTAAAGGTGATTGAAATTATCATTGATCAAACTTGTGCACCTCTAGCATTCACACTTCATAAATTCTTTCTTTTATCATTTACCTACTCGAGGACGAGCAGAAATTAAGCTTGGGGATGCTGATACGTCTCCACGTATCTATAATTTATGAAGCATTCATGCTATTTTATTATCTTTTTTAAATGATTACCGGCTTTATTATACACTTTTATATTACTTTTGGGACTAACCTATTAACCGGAGGCCCAGCCCATATTGCTGTTTTATTGCCTGTTTCAGTATTTCGAAGAAAAGGAATATTAAATGGAGTCCAAACGGAATGAAACCTTCGGCAGCGTGATTTTTGGAAAGATTATGATCCAGGAGACTTGGAGTGCAAGCCGGGGGGTATCGAGGAAGCCAAGACACAGGGGGGCGCACCCACCTCCCCTGGACGCGCCTTACCCTCTCGTGGGCCCCTCGAGGCTCCCCCGACCGACTTCTTTCGCCTACATAAGCCTACGTACCCTAAAACCATCGAATATCAAGATAGATCGGGAGTTCCGCCGCTGCAAGCCTCTGTAGCCACCAGAAACCTCTCGAGAGCTCTTCCCGGCACCCTGCCGGAGGGGGGATCCTTCACCGGTGGCCATCTTCATCATCCTAGCGCTATCCATGACGAGGAGGGAGTAGTTCACCCTCGAGGCTAAGGGTATGTACTAGTAGCTTTGTGTTTGACCTCTCTCTCTCTCTCGTGTTCTCTCTCGT
Organism: Triticum aestivum; assembly: GCF_018294505.1. NCBI lineage: Eukaryota > Viridiplantae > Streptophyta > Magnoliopsida > Poales > Poaceae > Triticum > Triticum aestivum. The sequence goes on from NC_057807.1 coordinate 598,047,936, forward strand.
GTTCCCTCTATGGCACGATCTTTATGTATCCCGAGCTTTGTTATTGTAGTTGGATCTTATGATGTTTCTCCCCCTCTACTCTCTTGTGATGAATTGAGTTTAACCTTTGAAGTTATCTTATCGGATTGAGTCTTTTATGAGAACACTTCATGTATGTCCTGTCGTGCTTATCTGTGGAGACAATGGGATATCATGTGCCACTTGATGTATGTTTTGGTGACCAACTTGCGGGTTCCACCCATGAACCTATGCATAGGGGTTGGCACACATTCTTGACTCTCCGGTAGAAACTTTGGGGCACTCTTTGAAGTACTTTGTGTTGGTTGAATAGATGAATCTGAGATTGTGTGATGCATATCGTATAATCATGCCCATGGATACTTAAGGTGACAATGGAGTATCTAGGTGACATTAGGGTTTTGGTTGATTTGTGTCTTAAGGTGTTATTCTAGTATGAACTCTATGATAGATTGAGCGGAAAGAATAGCTTCATGTTATTTTACTACGAACTCTTGAATAGATAGAGCAGAAAGGATAACTTTGAGGTGGTTTCGTACCCTACAATAATCTCTTCGTTTGTTCTCCGCTATTAGTGGCTTTGGAGTGACCCTTTGTTGCATGTTCAGGGATTCTTATATGATATATCTATGTTATTATTGTTGAGAGAACTTGCACTAGTGAAAGTATGAACCCTATGCCTTGTTTCCTACCATTGCAATACTGTTTACGCTCACTTTTGCCATTAGTTACCTTGCTGTTTTTATAATTTCAGATTACAAATACCTTTATGTACTATCCATATTGTACTTCTATCGCCATCTCTTCGCCGAACTAGTGCACCTATACAATTTACCATTGTATTGGGTGTGTTGGGGACACGAGAGACTCTTTGTTATCTGGTTGCAGGGTTGTTTGAGAGAGATCATCTTCATCCTACGCCTCCTACGGATTGATAAACCTTAGGTCATCCACTTGAGGGAAATTTGCTACTGCCCTACAAACCTGTGCACTTGCAGGCCCAACAATGTCTACAAGAAGAAGGTTGTGTAGTAGACATCAACGATCACACGTCGTTGTTCCGTTCCTCGCCACCACTAGTCGAGGAGGACGCTTCGGTTCCACTCCTCACTACGACGCGTCGAGGTGGACGCGTCGGCGTTCCAAATCTCGCCAGCATGCGTGTTGGAGGACGCGTCAGCTCCCCGCTACGAGGAGAACGCCGCGCCGCCCGCCGAACCCCCCCAGCCTTGAGGAGCTTTGGAAAGAAATGGATGTCGCCATGTGGGAGGCTTTGCCGCTGGCAGAGCACGCCAAAATAGAGGCGGAGAAGAAGGACGAGGAAGAGAAGCGCGCCACGGGGGAAGATGCCTGGCAGGTCTATGTCGTGTCTAAGAGAGTCAGGCAATTGGCTATTTGGTAGAAGGCTTGTGCAAGGGCCATGAGGGTGGCGGAGGACGCTCGTGCCAAAGCCTTGAGTGCAGTCGGGCCCAAGCGCCTCATCTACGCTTGGCGGTACGTGGACCGGGCGCACGCTTCCAGCGAGGAGGAGTACCTGCTGGCGCTGGATCACCACACCGGTGAGATCGCGCTCGCCCACCGGCAAACCGCCAATCAGCACCTCGCGAGTTGCGAGGCTGAGGAAGAGGCGTTGTGTCGACGCGCTCGGAAACGGCTACGCACCAGGGCACTCGTGGCGCGCCGCAAGCGCTCCTGCAAGCGCCATGACTTTTAGTAGGAGTATAATTTAGTTTCATAAGGTGATCTCATTAGTTTTGGGACACAAAGGATAAATCCCGAACGTTCGGGAATTATTAGCATCCTTAATTAAGTATGTAATAGGGAAATTTTGGAAACCTTGTGTATCCGTACGCATTTTGTAAGTAGGTGCATACAGCACAAACTTTAGTACTATATACTATCGCACTACACGTCTCTCTCTATATATGCTTGCAGACTGTGCTACTCTCTCTGTCCAGGTGAATAAGTCATCTTTGGTTGTGCACCATGACCAAGAAGGATGGAAGACTTTATACACCTAGACGGAGGGATTACTACTATTACTTATGTACGTGCAAATGCACGTTTTAACATTATGATGCGGTTTTTGTAAAAGTAGAAAAACAGCACTAGTCAAGCTTGTGAAACGATTCAATGCAAAACAAATGCAAAAATGCTTGTTTGATTGTTTACTTTTAGCTTCCATCTCTATGGTTATTTCTCTGTCGTACTTTTTACGGAGTATCTCACTGGTCGGAAAGGCATGCAAATTCCCAAACCGCTTCCTACACCCTGTATCAATTTTTTTTGCCTAACAAGTTGTGCCGTGCAATTGGAATTCCAACTTGAGTACTAGTACTACTCGTAGGAGTACCAGGGTCCAGTTCGTTTAGGCTTCTAGATTAGTAGTATTTCCATTACTACTAGCTCCGTCCTGGTTTATTGGTCCCCATTGTAATTTGTGTCAAATTTTGATCATAAATTTAACTAATGAAATGTTTGTGAATGTCACATGCACTAACATTTTATCAGTTAAATCTTTGGTCAAAATTTACCACAAATTACAATGATGACGAATAAACCAAGACGGAGGTACTAGTAGTAGTTTAGAAGCCCAAATAAATGAGTGAGGCGCCTTAATGTTACTCTCCACTATGACTAGTCTTATGGGAAAAGCTGGGGAAGAGATTGCTTATTTTTAAGCTGCCAAAAGAACTGGCCCTAGGAGTAGTAGCTAGGGATACTAGGAGTAGTAGCTAGGGATCGAGTGTGCGAGATGAACCAGAGAAAGTAAATGCAGAGAGATGAAATGCAAAAAAGACATAGGAATGTGATGGTTGCTTCTGCGTTTATTTTACTAGGCCACTTATTATTGGTAGTGGTTGGGTTTTGTGATATGATGGCTTTACTACCGCGCCACAAGCGGGATGAGACTCCCGTGCAGCTCCGCCCTCTACACTTGTACTACATTGAATAAGTGGCCCATTGAATTTGACTGGAGATTTAACTGACAAAATGTTAGTGCATGTCAACAAAAACTATATCGTTGGATTCGTATTTGAACATGGTTTTCAATGATATAATTTTAGATGACATGCATCAGCATTTATCATACTATATATAATGTTAGTTGTATTTTTGGTCGTACTAATCTATAGTAGTAAGGTGCCCGTGCGTTGCACGGAAGAGTGAAGTGCATTGATCGGGGAGTTGTTTATTTTGACGAAGGATGTGGGGGTCATCTCATGTGTAACGGGTATCGATAGGTTTCCTCGGATATTACTTCATCTCTACAGCTCACAAACATCCGGGTGAAATAGATAAAAAGGTATCTTTTGCAAACAAAAGCGTTCAACTGTTCAACCTGCATCCAAAACTTGTGAAGAAATAACACTTATTGTGCTTTGCAAGAAATGATCTTTAAGAATTAGTTTTGAGTATCGATTGTTATACATGTTGTCTACAGATGACATGGCACTTTATTATAGTGAACAGTTGGCTATACTATTAAGTATTAACGATGCCCTTATATACCTAGATGGAGGGATTAAATCAGGATGACTTGGAAGGGGCAGAGGAGATGTAAGAAATGGTTCATAGTAAGTCTTTCACCAGTACTGTAGTAAAAGTTCATACATGGAAGATTCTAGACTAAACCATAAACGGATACACTTTTATTCATGCGCGGTACTCCAATAGAGCAAGATCATGCATGGAAGTCTCCACATGCTTAAACAACGGATTACATTGAGCGAAGACTAATGATTAACATTTAACTTGATAATGCGTATGTCCAGGTGAACCTCCTTGGAGTCCACATGCACCGCGTTGGGGGGTAAAAAATACCATGCGTTTTCCATGTCCACATCAGCAGGAAGGTCCGAGCTCGGCAGAGTCCAAGTCAATTTGATGTAGCCAATGTCGCCACCCACGTAACTCGGAGGGGTAGTAACAGTGAGCACGCACCCATACATTGGCCTCGTGGCAGTGTCAGCGTCAGCAGCGTCGCCCCTGACGCACACTATGGAGACGGGGCGGCGGCCTGCACGGCCCTCGCCGGTGCCCACGATCAAGAGGAAGACGCTGCCGTCTGATACGTCCATTTTGCATCATGCTTTTATTTTAATATTTATTGCATTATGGGCTGTTATTACACGTTATATCTCAATACTTATGGCTATTCTCTCTTATTTTACAAGGTTTACCATGAAGAGGGGGAATGCCGGCAGCTGGAATTCTGGCTGGAAAAGGAGCAAACGTTGGAAACAGGCCCAGTCCTGATGGGGGGGCAGGGGGGCGGCCGCCCTGGGCCCCCGGAGCGTAGGGGCCCCCACCCAGGACATATTTAGGCTGCTGCTGGGTTTCTATGGACTGAAAAAACGTGCTAATCTTGCCCAAGTTACTACGTGGCTGGCTGCGATTTAGGTACGACCGCAGATCTCGGATGGAGTCAGCCATCTCGGAGAGGCGCACCAGTTATTTAGGTATGACTTCACGCACGCATGGTGTCGGCGGCTGCTGCTGGATGGATTTCCGGCTCTTCGCCTCGCCACCGTCGGAACCAATTGAACAACGGCGGACAAGCGATGGTCACCGAGCATGTGCCATGCTGTCACTACTACTTGAGCCGGCCACTCCAATCAACGAGACGAGAAGCTGATTCCAGACAAGGTATTGTGCCCTAACGATTTCAATTTTCCCATAATAATTAGTAAAAATTTGTAAATGATAATCAATATTCGATCTTCATTATTGTCATGGGACATTGTTAATTGATTGATTGGATGTGGTTGCCGTAGGTATTATCGAGTTAATAAAAAGCAGTGTGCTAAATTTCAAATACTAAGGGTATGTCCGATTTAGAGACCTTGATGTGATACTTTGGCAAAACATATATAGAAATAATAATAATTACATGGCATCTGTCTAGGAGTCACTACGTCCCGTGCTAATTGCAGTGTATATGTAGATGCTTTCCCATTAAATTGATTGGATTTTGTATGTTATTAGCAATATTCTATGGTACACACATATGCAAAGTCGTAATCCACGAAAAGAAACTAGTCCATGATTATGATTAATCTATTTTCCTCTAATGGCACTGGATTTGATAGTACTTTCAATTTCGCCTCCTAGTGAGTAAAAAAATTCATCGGGTGTCGCGAAAGATTGAATTTTGGGATCGAACAAGAAGCAAGAAAGACGGCTAGGAAATTTGGTCCCGAAGGCACTCCTCTAAGGGGCCCCCAACTCTAAACTCGCCCCGGGCCCCTAAAATCCTAGGACCGGCCCTGGTTGGAAACCTGTTCTGCACAACCCCAAAAGTCCTGAAACTCCACGAAACAACTCTTTGGAATTAATAAGAATTTCTGAGCGAAAGAAATACACCAGGGGGCCCACACCCTGTCCAGGAGACAAGGGGGCGCCCCCCCTATAGGGTGCACCCCCTATCTCCTAGGCCCCCTGGTGGGCCTCCGGTGTCCATCTTCTGCTATATCATCGCTCTTATCCTAGAAAAAATCGTGGGCAAGCTTACGGGATGAAACTCCGCCGCCACGAGGCGGAACCTTGGCGAAACAAATCTAGGGCTCTGGCGGAGCTGTTCTGCCGGGGACACTTCCCTCCGGGAGGGGGAAATCATCACCAACATCATCACCAACGATCCTCTCATCCGGACGGGGTCAATCTCCATCAACATCTTCACCAGCACCATCTCCTCTCAAACCCTAGTTCATCTCTTGTATCCAATCTTGTATCAAAACCACAAATTGGTACCTATGGGTTGCTAGTAGTGTTGATTACTCCTTGTAGTTGATGCCAATTGGTTTACTTGGTGGAAGATCATATGTTTAGATCCTTTATGCATATTATTACTCCTCTGATTATGAACATGAATATTCTTTGTGAGTAGTTACGTTTGTTCCTGAGGACATGGGTGAAGTCTTGCTATTAGTAGTCATGTGAATTTGGTATTCGTTTGATATTTTGATGAGATGTATGTTGTCTTTTCCTCTAGTGGTGTTATGTGAACGTCGAGTACATGACACTTCACCATTAATAAGCCTAGAGGAAGGCATGGGGAAGTAATAAGTAGATGATGGGTTGCTAGAGTGACAGAAGCTTAAACCCTAGTTTATGCGTTGCTTCGTTAGGGGCTGATATGGATCCATATGTTTAATGTTGTGGTTAGGTTTACCTTAATACTTCTTTTGTAGTTGCGGATGCTTGCAATAGGGGTTAATATAAGTGGGATGCTCGTCCAATTAAGGGCAAGACCCAAGTACCGGTCACCCCACATATCAAATTATCAAAGTACCGAACACGAATCATATGAACGTGATGAAAACTAGCTTGACGATAATTCCCATGTGTCCTCGGGAGCTCCTTTCTCATTATTAGAAATTATCCAGGATTATCCTTTGCTACATAAAGGATTGGGCCACCTTGATGCACTTTACTTATTTTATTTACTTTTTACTCGTTACTATTTATCTTATCACAAAACTATCTATCACCTACAATTTCAGTGCTTGCAGAGAAAACCTTACTGAAAACCGCTTATCATTTCCTTCTGCTCCTCGTTTGGTTCGACACTCTTACTTATCGAAAGGACTACGATTGATCCCATACACTTGTGGGTCATCAAGACTCTTTTCTGGCGCCGTTGCCAGGGAGGGTAGCGCTTTTGGTGAGTGGAACTTGGTAAGGAAACAATTATATAGTGTGCTGAAATTTTCTGTTACTTGTCACTATGGAAACTAATCCTTTGAGGGGCTTGTTTGGGGTATCTTCACCCCAACCAGAAGAGCAAAGATTTGCTCCTCAACCTACTGAACTTTATGAAAATATTTATTTTGAGATCCCTTCGGGTATGATAGAAAAACTGCTAGCTAATCCATTTGCAGGAGATGGAACATTGCATCCCGATTTACACCTTATCTTTGTGGATGAAGTTTGTGGATCATTTAAGCTTGCAGGTATTCCCGATGATGTTGTCAAAAGGAAGGTCTTCCCTTTATCTTTGAAGGGAGATGCATTGACATGGTATAGGCTATGTGATGATACGAGATCTTGGAATTATAAGCGATTGAAGTTGGAATTTCACCAGAAGTTCTATCCTATGCATCTTATTCATCGTGATCGTAATTACATATACAATTTCTGGCCTCGCGAAGGAGAAAGCATCGCTCAAGCTTGGGGAGGCTTAAGTCAATGTTATATTCATGCCCCAATCATGAGCTATCTCGGAAAATGATTATTCAGAACTTTTATGCTCGGCTTTCCCTTGATAATCGCAACCTGCTCGATACTTCCTGTGTTGGTTCTTATATGCTGAAGACTATTGCTTTCAAATGGGACTTATTGGAAAGAATTAAACGCAACTCTGAAGATTGGGGTTCCGATGATGGTAACGTGTCAGGTATGACACCTAAGTTTGATTGTGTTAAATCTTTTATGGATATCGATGTTTTTCGTGGATTTAGTGCTAAGTATGGACTTGACCCTGAGATAGTAGCTACTTTCTGTGAATCTTTTGCTAATCATGTTGATCTCCCTAAAAAGAAGTGGTTTAAATATAATCCTCCTGTTGAAGTGAAAGTAGTTGCACCTATTACAGTCGAAGAAAAGACTATCACCTATAGTGATCCTATTGTTCCTACTGCTTATGTTGAAAAACCTCCTTTTCCTGTTAGGATAAAGGATCATGTTAAAGCTTCAAATGTTGTTCGTAAGAGTAATAGTAGGACTTATACACCTCCTGAGCAAATTAATCTTGAACCTAGTATTGCTATGGTTAATGATCTGTTGGATGAGGATTTAGATGGGCATGTTATTTATTTCTGTGGTGAGACTGCTATTATTGCTAGGCCAGATACTAAGACACGTAGACCTGTCGTAGGCATGCCTATTGAGGGAGTCCTAGATTGGGGGTGTCCGGATGGCCGGACTATGACCTTTGGTCGGACTCCCAGACTATGAAGATACAAGATTGAAGACTTCGTCCCGTGTCCTGATGGGACTTTCCTTGGCGTGGTAGGCAAGCTTGGCGATACGATATGTAGATCTCCTCCCATTGTAACTGACTCTGTGTAACCCTAGCCCTCTCTGGTGTCTATATAAACCGTAGAGTTTTAGTCCGTAGGACGAACAACAATCATACCATAGGCTAGCTTCTACGGTTTAGCCTCTCTGATCTCGTGGTAGATCGACTCTTGTACTACCCATATCATCAATATTAATCAAGCAGGAGTAGGGTTTTACCTCCATCGAGAGGGCCCGAACCTGGGTAAAAACATCGTGTCCCTTGTCTCCTATTACCATCCACCTAGACGCATAGTTCGGGACCCCCTACCCGAGATCCGCCGGTTTTGACACCGACATTGGTGCTTTCATTGAGAGTTCCTCTGTGTTGTCACCTTCAGGCCCAATGGCTTCTTCGATCATCAACCACAACGCGGTCCAGGGTGAGACTTTTCTCCCTGGACAGATCTTCGTATTCGGCGGCTTTGCATTGCGGGCCAATTCACTTGGCCATCTGGAGCAGATTGAAAGCTACGCCCCTAGCCATCAGGTCAGATTTGGAAGTTTGAACTACACGGATGACATCCGCGGAGACTTGATCTTCGACGGATTCGAGCCACAGCCGAGCGCGCCGCACTGTCACGATGGGCATGATCTAGCTCTGCCACTAGACAGCGCCCAGAGTGCCGCTCAGGTGTCCGTTCTGACCCTTAGCTTGGAGCCGACTGCGCCGATCGAGGACGGGCGGCTGGACACCACCTCGGGGGCTGCAATCTCTACGGCGATCGAGCCGAACACCAATATTGTCCTTCGCGGAGCTCGAGACTACAAGGTGCCGGATTCCGTTCCGGACTCCAAATCTTCCGCACCTCTCCCGATCGAACCCAATTGGGCTCCGATCATGGGGTTCACCGCTGCGGACATCTTTCAACACTCTCCCTTTGGCGACATCCTGAATTCACTAAAGTCTCTCTCTTTATCAGGAGAGCCCTGGCCGAACTATGGCCAGCAGGGTTGGGATGCGGACGACGAAGAAATTTGAAGCCCACCCACCACCCACTTCGTAGCCACTGTCGACGATTTAACCGACATGCTCGACTTCGACTCCGAAGACATCGACGGTATGGACGCTGATGAAGGAGACGACCAAGAACCAGCACCAATAGGGCACTGGAAAGCCACCTCGTCATACGACATATACATGGTGGATACCCCGAAAGAAGGGGATGGCGATGGAACAACGGAGGATGACCCCTCCAAGAAACAGCCTAAGCGTCAGCGTCAGCGGCGCCGCTCTAAATCCCGCCAAAGCAAAAACGGCGATTCCGGCACCGGAGACAATAACACCTCGGAGAGTGCCGAAGACAACCCCCTCCAGCAGGATTCAGCGCAGGAGGATGGAGAAGCCAACCCTCATGAGAGAGCGGCAGACAGAGAGGTCGAGGACGATAATTACATGCCTCCCTCCGAAGACAAAGCAATCCTCGATGACGATGAATTTGTCGTGCCTGAGGACCCCGTCGAGCAAAAGCGTTTCAAACGCAGGCTCATGGCCACGGCAAGCAGCCTCAAGAGAAAACAGCAGTAGCTTACAGCTGACCAAGACTTGCTAGCCGACAGATGGACAGAAGTCCTAGCTGCCGAAGAGTACAAACTCGAACGCCCCTCCAAGAGCTACCCAAAGCGCAGGCTGCTACCCCAACTAGAGGAGGAAGCAACTAAACCTACATCACCAGCGTATGATGCGGCCGACCGGCCACCCCGTGGCCGCGATAGAGAGGCCTTTCGGCCATCAACTCAAGCCGCACCCCGGCGCCGCTCAAAAGGTACCAAGGCACGGGGAAACACGCCAGACCTGTGAGACATATTGGAGGATAAGGCAAGGCAAACAAGATCGACCTACGGAATGCGTGGGCGCCCCACGACACGTGACGATAACCGCCACGCCTGATATGGCAAATACGGCCAGGCCAAACACAACAGACAAAGCTCATCCGAGCTAAGTCGTGATATAGCCCAATACAGAGGCGCCGCACACCCACTATGCTTCACAGATGAAGTAATGGATCATCAAATCCCCGAGGGTTTTAAACCCATAAACATCGAATCATACGATGGCACAACAGATCCTGCAGTATGGATCGAGGATTATCTCCTTCACATCCACATGGCCCGTGGTGATGATCTACACGCTATCAAATACCTCCCACTCAAGCTTAAAGGACTGGCTCGGCATTGGCTTAACAGCTTGCCAGCAGAGTCAATTGGTTGCTGGGAGGACCTGGAATCCACATTCCTGGACAATTTCCAGGGCACCTATGTGCAACCACCAGATGCCAATGACCTGAGCCACATAATTCAGCAGCCAGAGGAATCGGCCAGACAATTCTGGACACGGTTCCTAACCAAGAAAAATCAAATAGTCGACTGTCCGGACGCAGAGGCCCTCGTAGCATTCAAGCATAACATCCGAGACGAATGGATTGCCCTGCACCTAGGACAGGAAAAGCAGAAATCCATGGCAGCCCTCACGACACTCATGACCCGCTTTTGCGCAGGAGAAGACAACTGGCTAGCTCGTAGCAATAACATGACCAAGAGCCCTGGTAATTTGGATACCAAGGACAACAATGGCAGGTTGCGTCGCAACAAGCACAAGCGCCACATTAACGGCGATAACACTGAGGATACAGCAGTTAATGCCGGATTCAGAGGCTCTAAACCCGGTCAGCAGAAAAAGCCATTCAAAAGAAATACTCCAGGCCCATCCAGTTTAGACCGGATACTCGATCGCTCGTGCCAGATACACGGCACCCCCGAACAACCAGCCAATCACACCAACAGGGATTGTTGGGTGTTCAAGCAGGCGGGCAAGTTAAGTGCTGAAAACAGAGACAAGGGGCTGCATAGTGATGACGAGGAGGAGCCCCGGCCGCCGAACAACAGAGGACAGAAGGGCTTTCCCTCACAAGTGCGGACGGTGAACATGATATACGCAACCCACATCCCCAAAAGGGAACGGAAGCATGCGCTCAGGGACGTATATGCGTTGGAGCCAGTCGCCCCAAAGTTCAACCCATGATCCTCCTGCCCGATCACTTTTGATCGAAGGGACCACCCCACTAGCATTTGTCACGGCGGATTCGCCGCATTGGTCCTAGACCCAATCATTGACGGATTTCACCTCACTAGAGTCCTCATGGACGGCGGCAGCAGCCTGAACCTACTTTATCAGGATACAGTGCGGAAAATGGGCATAGATCCCTCAAGGATTAAACCCACAAAGACGACCTTTAAAGGCGTCATACCAGGTGTAGAGGCCAGCTGTACAGGCTCAGTTACACTCGAAGTGGTCTTCGACATAGTCCCGTTCCGCGGTGCCCTGCTCGGACGAACCGCATTTGCAAAGTTCAATGCGGTGCCGCACTACACATATCTCAAGCTCAAGATGCCAGGCCCCTGCGGAGTCATTACGGTCAACGGAAACACCAAACGCTCTCTCCGAACAGAGGAGGGCACGGTGGCCCTCGCAGAGGAAGTACAAAGTAGCCTCTTAAGGCAATTCTCTAGTCCGGCTGCTAAGCGTCCGGACACCGTCAAGCGCGCCCGGGGTAACCTACAACGAGACCGTCTGGCACATTCCGAGCCAGCATAGCAGTGCGACCCCAGCCCCAGGCCTCGCGAGATTGCGAAACCAGTACCACGCGTACATAACTACGCTCTGGAAATACCATGGGCATAAGGGGAGGGGCACAACCACGGCATGCCCAGAATGCGTCTTAACCGTACTAGGGGCTCCCGATTTTTTTACTTTTTTTAACTTTCAGGACTCCTCTATTCAGAAGACCTGTCCGGCAGTACACTCGCCGAACACACAATGCAACAACCAGGGAGACAGCAAGCCACGTCGAACGTCCAGGTGGTCTCTATAACGACCTAAATACCCATCTTACTTAAAGTCTCCCAGCTTGCCCCTGGAGAGGGACATGTCAAATAATCCCATCTCTTGCTTATCTCACTATTTGTATCATTCTGCTCTCATAGCAGCCCTTTAATAAATAGTATATAGCTCTTGTCTATTATTGCATTTATTTCTTACATATGTTCAGTTTTGACACTATGAAACCGTACACTTTGGTACGGCCAATACACAAGGGCTTAATTACTCCAGAATACGGTGTGAGAAGACCGAACACTGTCATGAGTGCGGCACCCCGAACTTATAGCATTATATGCATCGGCTCCGAATCATGTCTTGGGTCAATAGTTGGGTTTGCCCGTCTCCCATGTTTTGGTACCTTACGTTCCGCTATATCGGCTAAGGTAGCGTTGGGAGAACTACTGCGATTGTGCCCCAGTTGAGCTGGGTTAACACCTCAGTAGAGAAAGCTAAAACTAACCGTCATGATAGGGCGAGAGCCGGTCGCTGTTCGCGAGGTTTTTCGAGTCCTTAAAGACTTATGCCTCTTAGAGCGAGGAGCTGGCTTTGTCCGTCCTAGGCGTGGATAGCGCCCGAACTCGGTCTTCCGAATACTAGGGGCTTCGCCGAAGTTTAAAATTATAGAATTCTATGGCTAAGTGAGAGTGATAAAGCATTATAAGTCCGATTGCCTTGTTCGTTGTGTTGAGCGCCTCCCTCGAAGGACCCAAGAATGGGAACAAGAGCGCTCAGGTTCATCCCGAACACCCCAGCACTCGTGGCATGGGGGCAGAAGCCAACGACTTGCATCTCTCAGATTTAATAAACGGCCGCTCAGAAGGTAATATTTTAAAATCAAAAAAGCATTGCTTAGCACATATGAACAAGTTTTCAGCTCACAGGATAAACACGAGCGCGTTTACTCAAAAATTACATCCCTGGTACATTCATTCACCACAAGACGGGCACCCTTCAGGACGCCCTCATAATACATCTCGGGCCTGCGATGCTCCTTCCCCTCCGGTGGCCCTTCTGTCACCAGCTTCTCAGCATCCAGCTTGCCCCAGTGCACTTTAGCACGAGCAAAAGCCCTACGGGCGCCTTCGATGCATACGGAGCGCTTGATGACTTCAAGCCGCGAACAGGCATCCACCAGCTGCCTCACCAGCCCAAAGTAGCTCTCAGGCAGGATCTCCCCAGGCCACAGCCGGCCTACAAGGCCCTTCATGGCCTGTTCGGCCACCTTATGGAGCTCGAACAGCTGCTTCAGCTGGTCGCTCAAGGGCACCGGATGTCCGGACTCAGCATACTAGGACCAGAACAGCTTCTCCGTCGAGCTCCCCTCTTCGGCTCGGTAGAATGCGGCGGCGTTGGACACACTGCAGGGCAGATCTACGAATGCTGCTAGAGAGCTCCGGATTCGGGTAAGTAACACGTAATTCACTTTCACATGCTTGCTTTGCATAAAGAATGCCTTACCCGCCGCTATCTTTTTCATCGCCTCAATCTCCTAGAGGGCTTTTTGGGCTTCGGCCTTGGCATACTTGGCGCTTTCAAGTGCCGAGGCAAGCTCGGACTCTCAATTGTTTGAGTCAAGCTCTAAACTCTCGTGTTTCTTCACGAGAGCATCAAGCTCTTGTCGCACCTCCGCCACCCGCGCCTCTTGTTTCTCTCGCTCGGTGCGCTCCATGGCCGCACTGTCTTCGGCCTTGGACAACGCTTCCTTCAGGGTCGCCACCTCGGTTGTGGCCCCTGTAACATTTACGTTGGTCCTGTCATTATTTGCAACCAGGTATTTTTATATATATTTACATAAGGCACTACCTACCTTCCTTGTCTTCGAACTGCTTCTTGGCAAGGCCAAGATCGTTCTCGGACCGCACGAGGCTCTGCTTCAATGCATCGACCTCCGCAGTCAGTGCGGCAGAGGTCAGCAGCGCAGCTTGCATTCCCATATTGACACATTTCTGTTAGACTCCTGCGTATATCTTTTTCGATCCTCAGTCCGGCTTTTCTTTCCGAACACCAAACTAAGCATCAGGGGCTACTGTCTATGCGGTAACATTTTTACATGTTTTAAATACATACCTCAAAGCCTGTTAGAAGGCTGGCACAGGCTTTTGTCAGCCCGCTCTTGGCGGACTGAACCTTCTCGATCACCGCACTCATAACAGTGCGGTGCTCCTCGTCGATGGAGGCGCCGTTAAGCACCTCCAGCAAATTGTCCGGCGCCTCCGGTTGGACGGAGGCCGCCGGTGTCGTAGGCTTCTTGCGAAGGGGCTGCCTGCCGGACTCCAGAGCCACTGAAGGTTCTAGTGCGTTGTCCGGCCTCGGGCCGGACTTAGATCCCTCCAGGGTTTTATCCTCTTTGGGCCTGGAGTCCGGGAGGTCGCCTTGCTGCGCCTCCAGGACCACCTCCTCCTGGCTCAGCCCCTTTTGGGACTCCACCTCGGCTTCGTCCGTAGGGCGGGGGGAGGAAGCCATCGGAAGTGAAAGACTATTCATATCCGACGAGTCCAGGGAGCCACTCAACGAATCATCTAGCTGAGCCTTGGGCGGACTGCATAATTATATTCGGCGTCAGAAGGGGCTGTGCACTAATGAAATGCCATGAGTTATTATGGTATTTGGATACTTACGATGTTGCCAGGGGCTTGGCCCTGGTTGGCCACTCCTCTCCGCCGTCATCGGTGTCGGAGGCGTAGTCCGGGAGAAGGGTCTTCCCCTTCTTGGACGCTCCGGCCTCCCCAGTCGGGGCAGCCTTCCTTTTCGTGCCTTCCCCCACTGGAGGGGGAGAGGCTTCTTCTTCCTCCTCCTTGTCTTCAGAGGAGGACTGCGCTTTGGGGTCGTCGGGCGATGAGTCTGACACCACCAGTCGCCGGGAGCTCCCTCGAGTTCCGGTGGCCTTCTTCTTGGCCTTCTTCTCCGGCACCACATGAGGTGTCGGAACCAGCAGCTTTGCCGAACGGGCGTCCGCTGGGTCTTCGGGCAAAGGAGCCCGACAGTCGATCTCTCCGGCCTTCTTCTGCTAGTCATGTTAAAGGAATGGGAGTTTAGATCCCGCATAGAGTCAAACTATGAAAAACAAATACCCTGAAATGGGTAAACTAAGCTTACCGCACTGGCTTGGCGCTTCGCGCAGAATCCGCGATCCTCGGTAGTGGGAGGGTGGACCTCGGAGCTATTGAAAAGCACCTTCCAAGCATCTTCGTGCGTTGTGTTGAAGAGCCTGGACAGAGTTTGGTGCTGAGCCGGGTCGAATTCCCATAGATTAAAAGCCCGCCGTTGACACGGGAGGATCCGGCGGAAGAGCATGACCTGGACTACATTGACGAGTTTGACCTTCTTGTCCATCAGGTTCTGGACGCAGGTTTGGAGTCCGGTCGCCTCTTCCGGATTACCCCACGACAGGCCCATCTCTTTCCATGAGGTGAGCCGCGTGGGGATGCCAGATCGGAACTCGGGCGCCGCTGCCCATTTAGGGTCACGCGGCTCGGTGATGTAGAACCACCCCGATTGCCACCCTTTGATGGTTTCCACATCGAGCCATGTGACATTGGCCATCTTGCCTACCATGGCACCTCCGCACTCTTCTTGTCGGCCGCCCACAACCTTCGGCTTGACATTGAAGGTCTTCAGCCATAAGCCGAAGTGGGGCTGGATGCAGAGGAAGACCTCACACACGATGATAAACACCGAGATGTTGAGGATGAAGTTCGTGGCCAGATCGTGGAAGTCAAGGCCGTAGTAGAACATGATCCCCCGGACGAATGGGTGAAGAGGAAAGCCCAGTCCGTGGAGGAAATGGGGGAGAAACACGACCCTCTCATGGGGCCCGGGGGTGGGGATGAGCTGCCCCTCATTTGGGAGCCGGTGCGCGATCTCGTTAGACAAGTATCCGGCTTTCCTCAGCTTCTTAATTTGCCCCTCCGTAACGGAGGAGGCCATCCACTTGCCTCCCGCTCCGGACATGATTGGAGAAGGTTGAGGTGGGAAGTGCGGACTTGGGAACTGGAGCTCGAGTGCGCAGGAATGGATAAGCGAAGGAGGAGGAAGGCATAGATGGAAAGGGTAGATTCTTATCCCCTTATATGGGCGGCCAAAATGATGTGCCCCCACCAGCCTGGTAAAACTCGCTTATCTCCCAAGCGCCGCGATTAATGGCGCGGTTGGGTTACCCACGCCCGTATTGATGATAATCCCAGAATAAGGGGACACGATCTCTGCTTTGACAAGACGTGCCAAGGAAACCGCCTCGCTAAACACGCTGAGGTGGGACAGTAAAACCATTCGAATAAAGGCTTGGTTGTGGCATGATGTCACGCTACAGAATACATCAGCAGATTAGATTTGTGCGAATATTATTCTCTCTATGGTGGTATGTGGAAACTATTTTTCAGAGCCGGACAATATCCTTGTGTTCAACATCTTCCATGAAGTATTCGGAGGAGGAACCCATCTTGCAATGCCGAAGACAATTTGTGCGCTGGACTCGTCGTCATTGAAGCCTGGTTCAGGGGCTACTGAGGGAGTCCTGGATTAGGGGGGGGTCCAATGGCCGGTCTATGACCTTTGGCCGGACTCTCGGACTATGAAGATACAAGATTGAAGACTTCGTCCTATGTCTGGATGGGACTTTCCTTGGCGTGGAAGGCAAGCTTGACGATACGATATGTAGATCTCCTCCCATTGTAACCGACACTGTGTAACCCTAGCCCTCTCCGGTGTCTATATAAACAGGAGAGTTTTAGTCCGTAGGACGAACAACAATCATACCATAGGCTAGCTTCTAGGGTTTAGCCTCTCTGATCTCGTGGTAGATCAACTCTTGTACTACCCATATCATCAATATTAATCAAGCAGGAGTAGGGTTTTACCTCCATCGAGAGGGCCCGAACCTGGGTAAAAACATCGTGTCCCTTGTGTCCTGTTACCATCCGCCTAGACACACAGTTCGGGACCCCCTACCCGAGATCCGCCAGTTTTGACACCGACTCCTGTTATTTATGTTAAAATAGGAGATCATTGTTATCACGGCTTATGTGATATGGGTTCTAGTGCTAGTGCAATACCTTATTCCTTATATCAAGAAATTATGCATGACATTGCAGCCATTGAGTTAGAAGACATTGATGTCACTATTAAGCTTGTTGATAGGGATACCATTAAACCCTTTGGAATTGTTAGAGATGTTGAAGTTTTGTTTGGGAAGGTTAAATACCCTGGTGATTTCCTTGTTCTTGGTTCCCCACAAGATGATTTTTGTCCCATTATTTTTGGTAGACCCTTCTTGAATACAGCTAGTGCTAAGATTAGTTGTAAAAAGAATATTGTCACTGTTGGCATAGATGGTATGTCTCGTGAGTTTAATTTCGCTAAGTTTAGTACACAACCTTGTGAAAGGGAACCACCTAGTAAGGATGAATTTATTGGTCTTGCTTCCATTGTTGTTCCTCCAACTGATCTGTTAGATCAATACTTGCTAGACCATGAAAACGATATGTTTATGAAGGAAAGAGAGGAAATAGATGAAGTGTTCCTTAAACAGGAACCTATGCTAAAATATAACCTTCCTGTTGAAATTCTTGGGGATCCCCCTCCACCCAAGGGTGATCCCGTGTTTGAACTCAAAACTTTACCTGACAATCTTAAGTATACTTATCTTGATGAAAAAGAAATATATCATGTTATTATTAGTGCTAACCTTTCAGAGAAAGAAGAAGAAAGATTATTGAAAACTCTGAAGAAGCACCGAGCAGCTATTGGATATACTCTGGATGATCTTAAGGGCGTTAGTCCCACGTTATGTCAACACAAAATTACATTGGAGGACGATGCCAAACCAGTTAGAGATCCTCAAAGATGATTAAATCCCAAGATGAAAAAAGTGGTAAGAAAGGAGATACTAAAGCTCCTTGAGGCAGGTATTATTTATCCCGTTGCTGATAGTGAATGGGTCAGCTCTGTCCATTGTGTTCCTAAAAAGGGAGGTATTACCGTTGTTCCTAATGATAAAGATGAATTGATCCCGCAAAGAATTATTACAGGTTATAGGATGGTAATTGATTTCCGCAAGTTAAATAAAGCTACTAAGAAAGATCATTACCCCTTACCTTTTATTGATCAAATGCTAGAAAGGCTATCCAAACACACACATTTCTGCTTTTTAGATGGTTATTCTGGTTTCTCTCGGATACCTGTGTTAGCGAAGGATCAATCTAAAACTACTTTTACTTGACCTTTTGGTACTTTTTCTTATAGACGTATGCCTTTTGGTTTATGTAATGCACCTGCTACCTTTCAAAGATGCATGCTGGCTATATTCTCTGATTTTTGTGAAAAGATTTGTGAGGTATTCATGGATGACTTCTCCGTCTATGGATCCTCTTTTGATGATTGTTTGAGCAACCTTGATCGAGTTTTGTAGAGATGCGAAGACACTAGTCTCGTCCTGAATTGGGAAAAGTGTCACTTTATGGTTAATGAAGGCATTGTCTTGGGGCACAAGATCTCCGAGAGAGGTATTGAAGTTGATAAAGCCAAAGTTGATGCTATTGAAAAGATGCCATGTCCCAAGGACATAAAAGGTATAAGAAGTTTCCTTGGTCATGCCAGTTTTTATAGGAGGGTCATTAAGGACTTTTCTAAAATCTCTAGGCCTCTGACTAATTTATTGCAAAAGATATTCCTTTTGTCTTTGATGATGATTGTGTAGAAGCATTTGAAACACTTAAGAATGCTTTGATCACTTCACCTATTGTTCAGCCACCTGATTGGAATTTACCTTTTGAGATTATGTGTGATGCTAGTGATTATGATGTAGGTACTGTTCTAGGGCAAAGAGTCGATAAGAAATTGAATGTTATCTAGTATGCTAGTAAGACTCTTGATACTGCCCAGAGAAATTATGCTACTACTGAAAAAGAGTTCTTAGCAGTTGTGTTTGCATGTGATAAGTTTAGACCTTATATTGTCGATTCCAAAGTTACTATTCACACTGATCATGCTGTTATTAAATATCTTATGGAAAAGAAAGATGCTAAGCCTGGACTCATTAGATGGGTTCTCTTGCTCCAGGAATTTGATTTGCATATTATTGATAGAAAGGGAGCTGAGAACCCCGTTGCAGATAACTTGTCTAGGTTAGAGAATGTTCCTGATGACCCACTCCCTATTAATGATAGCTTTCCTGATGAACAATTAGCAGTCGTCAATGCTTCTCGTACTGCTCCTTGGTATGCTGATTATGCTAATTACATTGTTGCTAAATTTATACCGCCTAGTTTCACATACCAGCAAAAGAAAAAGTTCTTTTATCATTTAAGACATTACTTCTGGGATGACCCACACCTTTATTAAGAAGGAGTAGATGGTGTTATTAGATGTTGTGTGCCTGAGCATGAACAGGAACAGATCCTACTCAAGTGTCACTCTGAATCTTATGGAGGACACCACGCTGGAGATAGAACTGCACACAAGGTACTACAATCTGGTTTTTATTGGCCTACTCTCTTCAAAGATGCTCGTAAGTTTGTCTTATCTTGTGATGAATGCCAAAGAGTAGGTAACATTAGTAGACGTCAAGAAATGCCTATGAATTATTCTCTTGTTATTGAACCATTTGATGTTTGGGGCTTTGATTATATGGGACCTCTTCCTGCCTCTAATGGTTATACACATATTTTAATTGTTGTTGATTACGTTACTAAGTGGGTAGAAGCTATTCAAACTAGTAGTGCTGATCATAACACTTCTATTAAAATGCTTAAAGAAGTTATTTTTCTGAGGTTTGGAGTCCCTAGATATCTTATGACTGATGGTGGTTCACATTTTATTCATGGTGCTTTCGGTAAGATGCTTGCTAAGTATGATGTCAATCATAGAATCGCATCTCCTTATCATCCGCAGTCTAGTGGTCAAGTAGAGTTGAGCAATAGAGAGCTCAAATTAATTTTGCTAAAGACTGTGAATAGATCTAGAAAGAATTGGTCCAAAAAACATGGGCCTATAGAACTGCATACAAAAATCCTATGGGTATGTCTCCATATAAGATGGTTTGCAGAAAAGTGTGTCATTTGCCTCTTGAATTTGAACATAAGGCATATTGGGCTATTAAAGAGCTCAACTATGACTTCAAACTTGCCGGTGAGAAGAGGTTGTTTGATATTAGCTCCCTTGATGAATGGAGAACTCAAGCCTATGAGAATGCCAAGCTATTCAAAGAAAAAGTCAAACGCTGGCATGATAAGAGGATACAAAAACGTGAGTTTTACGTAGGAGACTATGTATTATTATTCAACACTCGCTTAAGATTTTTTGCAGGAAAACTTCTCTCAAAATGGGAAGGTCCTTATGTTATCGAGGAGGTCTATCGTTCTGGTGCTATAAAAATCAACAACTTCGAAGGCACAAGTCCAAGGGTGGTAAACGGTCAAAGAATTAAACATTATATTTCAGGTAATCCTATAAATGTTGAAACTAATATTATTGAAACCGTAACCCCTCAGGAATACATAAGGGACACTTTCCAGAACGTCTTAGACTCCGAAAAGGTATAGGTATGTGGTACGGTAAGTAAACCGACTCCAAAATAACTCCAATGGCAATTTTTATTAGTTTTGGAATATTTAAGAATTTTAGGAAGAAAGAAGTAGTCCAAAAGGGACACGAGGCTCCCACGAGAGTGGAGGGTGCCCCCCCCCCTACTGGGCGCGCCCCCTGTCTCGTGGGCACCTCGTGTGCTTCCCGGACTCCGTTTTCTTGCATGTTACGTATTTTGGTCGGTAAAATTCATAATATATACTCCCAAAGCGCTCCCAAGGACAAGTTTTTCGAGAGGGTTATCAACCCCTATCTCGCGGACGTGCTGCAACACCCTCAAACGATTGAGATGCGTGAGGGGGTGCTGCACATCCGTGATGTGGAGGGACCAAGGCGTACCGGGAGCGCGGAGACAAAGCTCGAAGCCGTGGAGCAGCAAGTTTTCAAGTGTCAAGGGATGGTGGAGCGTGGACTCAACCCAATCAAATGATGATCACGGAGTTCACCAACAACCACAAGCTGGATGCCAAAGTCATTGGGGAGACCATCTTCAAGCTTCAAGAGAAAATCTAGCACCTCCAAGCCCAGATCAACGACCTGCAAAACCAGAACTGTGAGTATGAATATAGATTCAAGAGGATGAGTTTGGCTGCAGATTTAAGGATCTCGGAGACTCGATCATCCTTCTATGATGGAGAGCCTATGCCTTGGAAGACGGACGACAAGCCTACATCATCAACAACTCCTACTTAACCACCTCCGAGGACATAATCACTTGGGTATGGGCACTCCCCTTGGCAACTGCCATGCTTTGGGGAGGTGCCCTGGTATCGTATCACCATCACACTCCTACCTTTACCTCTTTATTTAGTTCGATCCTTTTAGTAGTATCTTGATCTAGTAGATTGAAGTTTTGATATCAAGTAGTTTGAGTTCTGCATGGTGATCTCTTTTTGTATTCGAGTTCGCGAGCTATCTATAATAAAGTTTAGTGTTGAGTCAAGGGCTTTGCTTTTGTTGCTATGATCTTGAGAAAGTAGAAAGAATTAAAGAGTTCTTATTGATCTTATGGATAGTGATAACTCCACATATAGAAAGTATTAGGCATAAAAATTGTTGAGAGTTGGTAAACGTAGTTTTGGTCATCGTTGCAATTAATAGGAAGTGATAAGGAAAGAGAGGTTCACATATAAATATACTATCTTCGACATCTTTTACGATTGTGAACACTCATTAAGTATGACATGCTAAAAGAGTTGACGTTGGACAAGGAAGACAATGTAATGGTTTATGTTTTCTCACATCTCAGTTAAAGTATATTGTCATTGACCTTCCAAACATGTTGAGCTTGCCTTTCCCCCTCATGCTAGCCAAATTCCTAGCACCAAGTAGAGATACTACTTGTGCTTCCATATTCCTTTAAAACCCAGTTTTGCCATGAGAGTCCACCATATGTACCTATGGATTGAGTAAGATCCTTCAAGTAAGTTGTCATCGGTGCAAGCAATAAAAATTGCTCTCTAAATATGCATGACTTAGTAGTGCGGAGAAAATAAGCTTTATACGATCTTGTTATGGAAGCAATAAAAGCGACGAACTGCATAATAAAGGTCCATACACAAGTGGCAATATAAAGTGAAGTTCTTTCGTACTAAGATTTTGTGTATCCAACCCTAAAAGCGCATGACAACCTCTGCTTCCCTCTGCGAAGGGCCTATCTTTACTTTATGTTCTTACTTTATGTTTTTATTTTGAACTTGAGTCAAGGTGATCCTCACATTTCCCTTTTTCATTTTATCCTTTGGCAAGCTCCTCGTGTTTGAAAGATCATGATACATATATCCAATTGGATGTTCGTTAGCATGGGTTATTATTGTTGACATCACCTAAAGGTGAATACGTTGGGAGACAGCACAATAAGCCCCTATCTTTCTTAGTGTCTGGCTGAAACTCCATAACCACATGTACTGTGTGAGTGTTAGCAATTGTAGAAGACTACGAGATAGTTGAGTATGTGAGCTTGCTAAAAAGCTCTATTGTTGACTCTTTTTGATGTTACGATAAATTACAATTGCTTCAATGACTGAGATTATAGTTTGTTAGTTCTCAGTGAAGTTTTTGAACCATACTTGATATTGTGAATTGATTGTCACTTGAGCATAAGAAATTATATGATGAAATCTATTGATGTGCTATTATGAGAATGATCATGATGCCCTCATGTATGTATTTTTTATTTTTATCGACAGATCTATCTCTAAACTTGTGCACATATTTTTCGATTTTGGCTTCCGCTTGAGGACAAGCGAGGTCTAAGCTTGGGGGAGTTGATACGTCCATTTTGCATCGTGCTTTTATGTCAATATTTATTGCATTATGGGCTGTTATTACACGTTATATCTCAATACTTATGGCTATTTTATCTTATTTTGCAAGGTTTACCATGAAGAGGGGGAATGCCGGTAGCTAGAACTCTAGCTGGAAAAGGAGCAAACATTGGAAACCTATTCTACACAACCCCAAAAGTCCTGAAACTCCACGAAACAGATTTTCGGAATTAATAAGAATTTCTGAGCGAAGGAAATACACCAGGGGGCCCACACCCTGTCCAGGAGACAGGGGCGCCCCCCCCCCCTATAGGGCGTGCCCCCTATCTCCTGGGCCCCCTGGCGGGCCTCCGATGTCCATCTTCTGCTATATCATCGCTCTTACCATGGAAAAAATCGTGGGAAAGCTTACGGGACAAAACTCCGCCGCCACGAGGCGGAACCTTGGCTGAACCAATCTAGGGCTCTGGCGGAGCTGTTCTACTGGGGACACTTCCCTCCGAGAGGGGGGAAAACATCACCAACGTCATCACCAATGATCCTCTCATCAGGAGGGGGTCAATCTCCATCAACATCTTCACCAGCACCATCTCCTCTCAAACCCTAGTTCATCTCTTGTATCCAATCTTGTATCAAAACCACAAATTGGTACCTATGGGCTACTAGTAGTGTTGATTACTCCTTGTAGTTGATGCTAATTGGTTTACTTGGTGGAAGATCATATGTTCAGATCCTTTATGCATATTATTACTCCTCTGATTATGAACATGAATATGCTTTGTGAGTAGTTACGTTTGTTCCTGAGGACATGGGTGAAGTCTTGCTATTAGTAGTCATGTGAATTTGGTATTCGTTTGATATTTTGATGAGATGTATGTTGTCTTTTCCTCTAGTGGTGTTATGTGAACGTCGACTACATGACACTTCGCCATTATTTGGGCCTAGAGGAAGGCATGGGGAAGTAATAAGTAGATGATGGGCTGCTAGAGTGACAGAAGCTTAAACCCTAGTTTATGCGTTGCTTCGTTAGGGGCTGATATGGATCCATATGTTTAATGTTGTGGTTAGGTTTATCTTAATACTTCTTTTGTAGTTGCGGATGCTTGCAATAGGGGTTAATATAAGTGGGATGCTTGTCCAAGTAAGGTCAGGACCCAAGTACCGGTCACCCCACATATCAAATTATCAAAGTACCGAACGCGAATCATATGAACGTGATGAAAACTAGCTTGACGATAATTCCATGTGTCCTCGGGAGCTCCTTTCTCATTATTAGAAATTGTCCAGGCTTATCCTTTGCTACATAAAGGATTGGGCCACCTTGCTGCACTTTACTTATTTTATTTACTTTTTACTCGTTACTATTTACCTTATCACAAACTATCTATCACCTACAATTTCAGTGCTTGCAGAGAAAACCTTACTGAAAACCGCTTATCATTTCCTTCTCGTCCTCGTTGGGTTCGACACTCTTATCGAAAGGACTATGATTGATCCCATACACTTGTGGGTCATCACCGTCCTCCTCCGAGACTAGCAGGCGGCGGTGATCCTCCAGCGACTCCGGCATGGTGAATGGGTAGCACGTCTCGTACTTGATGTTCTCCGACAAGGGCCAGTAGTGACCGCTGCATGCATCCATGAGGTGTTGCACGATGTTCGCGGGAAGCCCCAGAATGGCATCGGGCACTCATAGCAGTAGACGAAGGGCTCCTTGGAGGCATCAACCAGGCGATCCATGAAATGGGAGTGGCTGTAGGGGACATTGCGCCAGTTGAATATATGAGCAAGTTACTACGAGATTTAATCTGAATAAGCCCAAAATAAATCATGACGGCTATAACAGAGATTAAACTAATCATGTGGACTAGCTTAGTACATGAGCAGATAATATCTGCAGTAGTAGGATACGAGTAGAAACATGAATTCTACCACGATTTAGAATAGGAAGGACAGAAACACATATGGTGCAATGGGAGCAGCAACGTTGGCGTTGACGTTGTCGCCCATGTCATTGAGGAAGAGGTTGCCGAGGTCGAGGAAGAAGTCGTTGTCGATGAAGTCGTGGCTACTAGCAGTCACGAGAGTGCGCTCCCCAAATTTCAACAGCGCCCGCCGAATGGAGCGCAGGAGGGAGTGGCTGTAGGGGACGTTGTGGCCGCCGAATGGAGCGCGGGAGTAGCACACAAAGCAGTAGATGGTGCTCCTCCCTAAGTCTCTATCTCTACTCTTATCTCTATCTCTACTACTCTTCTTTGTTTTTTACAACAAACGAATAGTACTGCACCGTCCGCTGCACGCCCGGCTGAACACGCCTCCTCGCCTCCATCATCACCAATTGAGTCTTTTATAGGAGTAGGAGTAGAGAAAAAACCGAGTTGGTGATGATGGTGTGCCGTGCAATGCACGGGCATCTTGCTATTTTTTTGGCATATAATTCCAAACACCACGTTGACACGGTCTTTGACAATTTTACAACTATGTTAGTATCATTGTTAGTGGTCAGCCGGTGCAAGTTATATCCCCGGGTGTTTTAACCTTTTTTTAGTAATGATATGTGGCGATTGTTTGGCACGAGCTCAATCCTGTCGAATCCCACGTAATCATCAGATTTCCATCCGACGGTGGCATGTTTTTAAGCCATAGTATTTTACAAAACCGCCACCCTTACACATGTACTATAAATGCATCGCGGGCGTTTGCAACTGCCATGTCTCCCAGTGAACGTTTGCTGGGGATTGGGGTTAGCACCGATGGTGGTTCGTAGTCGTTCCATGCTCCGGCATTGAAGTTTGTAACTATTTTAGATTAGAATATAATACTCCTCTGGTGCTAGTAGTAGAGCAGAGTCCTACTCCACTACTACTCTACTCAAGCAAGTTAGGGCATAGTAGTAGGTACTGTAGGGAGTACCAGTACTGTGATCACTCAAGCAAGTTGTCTGGCATCGATATGACTCTACGCTGCTGGTATGTGTCTCGTAAGTCAAGCGGCGTGCTGTAGTCATCATCACATGTCCACTTCCCGCAGCACATATTCGCTTCTCCATCTTTGTCCGCACATAATCTCATCCAATCTTCCATCCCTGCTAAGGCGCCTCCCCCCCCCCTCGTCCAAAACCCAAGCACTAACAATGGCATAACCGAGCAGCGTCCGCCGAAAGAGTGGCTGGAACTCGCTCCCCATAGAGGTAATCAAGCTCATTGTTTCGTGTGTGGACAATCTCAGTACCATGCCGCTCGTCGCGTGCTCGTCGAAGTTGTACCATTTACTCAAAGCCCTCAAGCCGGAGCTTTTTAAGCCAGCTCCTTGCTTGCTGATGCTGCCTGATCTTCAGAAACGGCGTGTCACGTAGCATAACGATCGTAGGGTGGCAAGCATCAACCCCCTTGACTACGATCCGATCCCCGTCACCCTCAACTACATTAAATGTATGTAC
Organism: Triticum aestivum; assembly: GCF_018294505.1. Classification (NCBI taxonomy): domain Eukaryota; kingdom Viridiplantae; phylum Streptophyta; class Magnoliopsida; order Poales; family Poaceae; genus Triticum; species Triticum aestivum. The sequence continues at coordinate 598,074,181 of NC_057807.1, forward strand.
TAGGTCGGCATGAACACGTCTTGGATGGTGCTCATCGATGGTTTCAGCAGCTGGATGCTCATGGAGGTCTACACCCGGGGATTGATCCCCCTTCCTTTTATTAACACTGCACTGCTTTGGCACCGCGGCTCAGAATACTCGGAATCTTACAGTAGCCAACATGACACCAAGTTTGATTTGCTCAAGTTGTAATCTTCCAAGTGCCCACAAGATCTGTGAATTATAAAGACTTCAGGCTAATTGCGTTCTTCAACCGCGGTCTCGCCTATCTGACAGGTCACTGCGGTAAGTGGATAAATCTACACGACCATCGCAGGATCATATATCCTCCATGGTTCTGTGATGCCATTGAACACAAGGGCTTCATTTACGTTGTTGACTCTTTCTATGACAGGACGTATTGCTGGCCTACTCCAGTCGTTGCTACAAACGGCCGTTACAGTGGTACGTTACTTTCCTATGATATCATGATGGTTTTCTTATATTACTGTCAACATTTACTAAAAAAATATTCATGCTCATAACATGTTTTTCTTAAGATTGACTACATCAAGAGCCCTTTTTTATTTGACTCCAACTTGATATGATGTTGTAGGATGCCTGGTGTTCCTACCCTTCCTAATCCCAGAACCTTTGAAAGAAAAGTGGCATGGCAGTTGCAGGTGGTTCCTGTCTCGATCAGACGACGGCGAACGATTGATGATCGTTCACATGTACCGGACATGTTGTTTCGCGGAATACAATCACAGTCACTGCAAGGTCTTTGAGCAGGATCCTACCTTCTCTGGGCCTTCAAGAATTTTTGACTGGAGGCTGGTAAGTAGCCTTGGTACACGCTCTCTGTTTGTTGGACTAAATTACCCGATTAACCAGGAGATAATCGATGCCAAGGATCATGATGGCAGTGTAGTTTCGTTCATCAGGCAAAACTGTGTGTACACAGCGTACCATGCGTCTCTGCATGCACCATACCCTGATATGTGCCGCCACGCTCTGCAGCCCAAAGTAGGAGAGAGAGTCGCAAGTATCAGACTTCGACCTGCTGGCTGGAGTTTCCCCCGTCAGTCACCCATCTGGTTCAAGCCGTCGGCCAATCTCCACAACTTAATAAATAGTAACGTCTAACTGAGCCAGTTAGTCAGATGCATACACTTGGTGTAGTAGGATCTTTATTTAATTTGATGCATACACTTTTTCATTTTTGGTAGCCCTTTTGTAATAATGGCTGATGTTTGGTGTGGAAGAGAGAGCTGCGTCTTCACTCTTCTAGCCTACTTACTGCTTCTGTTGCACCCCCAGCCCTGGTTGCTATTGTTGTTGTTTTCAATGTATAATCAGTAATATATTTCGTCTGTTGGTTGAATAAATGTGTTGTTAGAACGACAAACACAATGTTTTGGAAGTCATTGCACGGTTCGATCCTTAGTGCCCCGTACTGTACGTAGCGCATACTATTTTCCATACAGAACACATTTTCCACTTGTTGATAACATGCAGCCCACTGATGAAGGCCCAATAAAGGAGCCCATAATTAACTGGAAGGGAGGCTCTTACATGAATCCGGCCCAGCTACATGCTCATGGTCCCCTAAACATAAATAAGTAAATAAATAAATAAAGCTAAATGCTCATGCACCAGTTCTTTAAATTCATGATTTAACAGGAGAATATTATTTTCTATGATAGTGTCGTTACATTCAGTCGATATTATTCTTAGGCAAAGATAGCGACCAGTCTTCTTTCTCTCAGCATTTTCTTCATGCAACCAGCGGACGCATGCAAATCGTAGTCAACGTCGTAAGTAGTTCCAGTCCATTTTTATTTTTCAATAAGAATGTCCAACCCAGCCCAGCACATTGGCGACATCACTTTATCCTCCGCCTTGGTGCGCTCACCATGGCGCCGCCATCCGGCCCTACCAACATAGTTTTTGTCGAAATGGTCCCTGACAACATAGTGAATCGGGAGAGAACTGTAGTTGTGAGTATGACAGTATGGACCCACCAGGTCCACTCCCGAACACAAGCAAGCGCCTCTTTTACTACTCAGATGCACCCCTCGTTTTTTTACTCTAATCCACCCTACTGATATCTGGGACCCACATCATTTTCAATGTATGGTCAATTAACGACTGAATTGCACAACTTTTTTTGAGTAGTAATTTGGAGGAGCAGGCTATAAACTGGGTTGTGCGGTCTCTGTGGCCCGTCTAAGAACATGACCAGCCCAGCAGTTTTTTTCTTTGGGAAAATAGGTAGACCGGTATTTCTGTTTGAAGAATACCCAAGCTAGGCCTATTTGTTTTCTCCGACTTTCTAGGCTGCAAATCTTTCAAGGCGAGGAGGGATGCATTCCGATCTAGCCAAAGAGTATGGTCAATGTCTGCTAAAAGTAATATGAAAGTTTCTTTTTTTGTTTTTGTTCTTCACTAATATTTTATAGTATTTCATTGGATATAACATGACATAGTACTAATTTATTTTTAAATTTGTTTTAGTATGGCTACTAATTATTGGATTAAGAATATTTTGTTCCCCAGCAAAAATTTGCGAATTTTCAAAATTTTACACATATTTAGTTACTTTTTTGGGGATAATTAGATTTATGCCCCTAGTTGTGTCCCACTCGTCTATTTTACCCCTAATTTCCAAAAGTCACCGGTTCTATCCAAGTCAATTTGCTCCTCTTATCCTTTTGCCCTCTAACCATTTGACCATCAGTTTGAAAACTTCATAACTAATTCATACTAAATCAGAAAAATGCAAATAAGGTACCAAAATGTACAGAAAAACATCACCTATATGTCAGTGTCATTTGCATTCATGAAAAAAAGTGTTGGAAAGTGCACATCCGAGTTTTAGCTCTTTTAATACCACCATGAATAGTAAGCTCTAAAAAATTAAAAAAAAATAAAAAAATATGGTGGCAAAGAACAACAAATGTTCTAAGTGCTTGCCAAGTTTCATTAGCGAACGACATTCATGGAAGTCATGGCAAAAAAATAATCTATTTTAGAGTGCTGATTGTTTTTTTGCCGCAGCACCCATGAATGTTATTTCCTGATGAAACTTGGCAGGCACTTAAAACATTTGTCATTCTTTGCCACCAATTTTTTTAAATTTTTTTGAACTTTTTTAGACTTTACTATTCATGGTGGTAGCATAAGAGCTAAAACTCATATGGGCACTTTCCAACACTTTTTTCATGAATGCAAATGACACTGACATATAGGTGATGTTTTTCTGAACATTTTGGTATCTTATTTGCATTTTTCTGATTTAGTATGAATTAGTTATGAAGTTTTCAAACTGACGGTCAAACGGTCAAAGGGCAAAAGCATAAAAGGAGCAAAGTGACTTGGACAGAATCAGTAACTTTTGGGAATTAGTGGTAAAACAGACGAGTGGGACACAACTAGGGGCATAAATCTAATTATCCCATTTTTTTAACCATGGTATTGACCAGAAAATGGGGAGCAATTCTAAAAATGGAAAACAGGCTGCAATAAATTCCATATGAAATAGAAAATGAGTAAAAGTTATAAAAATAATAGCAAATGGGTTGTACATGCCACAGATTTCGAGGCTGACTTGTTTACGCAAGGCTTTGTCAGTCAACACACGATTCTAGCAGCAGTGACTGTTGGATGTCCATCCAATGGTCGACGTGCTTCTTCAATCTCTGATCTTCCTGCTCCAGCCGCCTAAACTAGCGCTGGCGGGACTGCCAGCTCCCTCCTCTTGTGGCCCGCTATGATGCCGTGCAGGCTTCCCCGGCCCACCCTACTCCCTCCATTGGCCTGGCCGCACGCAATCAACTGCCTCTTTATTACGCAAAAAAATGATTCCTCCCACTGACATCTGGGGCGCACCTATTGGGAGGCTGACCTGTGGGCCTACTAAGTTGACGCGTACGCAGAGCTTGTCAACTTAGTCAACAAACAATTCTAGCAGCAGTAACCGTTGGATTTAAATCGAATGGTTCTGCTGCTTCTTCAATCGCTGCTCTTCTTGCACTAGCCGCCCAAACCAACACCGGCGAGACCGCCTGCTCCTGCCTCCAGTGGCCGGTTGTGCTGCCGTTGAGGCCTCACCACCCCCTACTACTCCCACCGCTAGCCAGGCCCTGCGGCGACGACAGCCTCACACCGCAGCCGAACCAGTGAACCCTCGTACTCCTCTTCGCGTGGGCATCCACTACCGCGTCTTTCCCGGCTCTGCGTCTTCCCCGGCTCTGCATCGTCCCCTTCCTAGGCCTCGCCGTCGTCCACTGCCCTGGTGCTCTCGGCGCGGCGTGGTCAACGTGGTCATGAAACGACTTCCATCAGACGTGGACTGTACATGGAGAGGCCGACAGCTGAGTCCACGGCCGCACACAAGGAAATGCCTCCTTATTAGACGCAAAATAATGATTCCTCCAGCTGACATCTGGGACCCATCAGAAGGGCCTCTGTATTTCGCGAAAAAATGTTCCCCCTGCTAACAGGTCGGACCCACCAGCAGTATCTTCGCATGCAAGGAAGTGTCTCCTTATTACGCACAAAAAATGAATACTCCCCCTGCTAGCTGGGATCCAGCATAGTGGGATGCTGACTTGTGGGCCTACTAAGTTGACAAGGACAGAGGCTTTGTCAACTTAGTCAATATGAATGATTATAGCTCCAGTTACCGTATGATGTTCATCCAACGGCCGTAGTGCTTCTTCAACCTCTGGTATTCTTGCTCCAGCCGCCAAAAGTAGCGTCGGTCATGACGCCTGCTCCTGCCTCCCATGGCCGGCTGTGCTGCGGCGGAGGCCTCCCCGCCCCCTACTAATCCCACCGCTGGCCAGGCCCTACGGCGACTGCAGCCTCACACCGCAGTCGAACCAGTGAACCCTCGTACTCCTCTCCACTTGGGCTTCCACTGCCGCGTCTTCCCCTGCTCCACGTCGTCCCCTTCCTAGGCCTCGCCGTCGTCCACCTCCCTGTTGCTCTCGGCGCGGCGTGGTCAACGTGGTCAAGGAACGATTTCCATCGGACGTGGACTGTACGTGGAGGGGCTGACAGCTGGGTCCACGGCCGCAGCAAGGAAGTACCTCGTTATTACGCGGAAAATAATGATTCCTCCACCTGACAGCAGGAACCCATCGGACGGGCCACCATATTTTGCGAAAAAGCATTCCCCCCCTGACTGCTGGGACCTACCAGCTACATCTTCACACGCAAGGAAGTGCGTCCATCTTACGGCAAAAAAATGATTTGCCCCCTGACTGTTAGGACCCACCAGCTACATCTTCGCACACAAGAAAGTGCCTGACAGTCGGGACCCACCTGGTCGAAGCGTACGTAGCATTGTCATTCTGGTCGCGAACATGTACGTACATATTGGTCGATGTAGTGGCGCGCACATGTCGTAGTAAAGGCGCGCACGTAGCATATACACGTACGTACATCGGCCAAGGTGCAACAAATAAAATACAGCCACGTACGTACATATGGGCGGGGTCTCGAATGCCTACTCGCGCATACGTACGGCCAGGGATTGTGTACATGGCTGGGTCGGAATGAAGAAACTGCGTCATCGTCGTGTTCATGGGGAGCCAACCGGCTGGGTCGGAACGGAATGCGTCGTCGTGTTCATCGGGAGGGCTTGGACGGAACAGTCGATGGAAACGAGGCCTGGCATACCGCAGAACGGAGGAAACGACCTTGTGTTCGACCGGCCACATTTCAAACGGGATCTGGTTCATCGGGAGGGGTCTGGCGTACCACAAAATGAAGGAAACAGACTTGTGTTGGACTTTCTACGGTCGAAACGGGGTCATGTTGATCCGGAGGGGTGTGGCATACCCCAAAACAGAGGAAACGGACTTGTGTTGGAGCGCTACAGTCGAAACGGGAGTCCTGTTCATTGGGAGGGGTGTGTCGTACTTCAAAATGGGACTCCACGAGATACTGTTCATCTTCACCGTTGACCTCCTCCAGCCTCCACCTGCGTGTTCATCCGTGGGCTCCTGTTAATCCAGCCTCCACCGCGCGCTACTTCACCGGCTACTGTTCAACCAACCCTCTCCACGGGCTCCTGTTCAACCACCCCTCCACGGGCTACTTCTCATCCAGCCGTCTACTATTAATCCAGCCCTCCACGGGGTCGTCCTGTTCATCCAGCCCTCCACGGGGTCCTGTTAATCCATCCCCAATCGGCTCGATCGATCGGGGTCCTGTTCATCCAGAGGCAACACCACGGGGGTCCTGTTCATCCAGCTCCACCGGGAACTATTCATCCAAACCCCCCAGCAACGCTCACTGTTCATCCAGAGGCAGCATCGATCTGCTTCAGTTAGCAGCAGTAGCGAAGGAATCGCTCGATCGAGTTCAGTTAACAACCATCGATCGATCGCTCGGGTTCAGTAACGCGTAGCCTGTAGTGCAATCGCTCGGGTTCAGTAGGTGAACGCCTCGCTCGGGTTCAGTTAGAGCCCAACGCCTCGCACCCACGCGCGTGCGTGTACGAGAGAAACACGCAAACCTCCATGCATCGCTCGGCCCCGACAACCCACCATAACCGGGAACACCCCGATATTTTCCTCGCCCTCGCTTCTACCACGGTTTTTTCCGTCATGGACGGCCCAAAGAATATCATGCAGCTGCGTCTCTGGCCCGCCCGGGACGAAAAACCCATTTTCTCTCATAATTTTTTGTCATAGAAGTAGGAGCCCACCACATCTATGATAATACCGGGTTTTGTCATAATTATCGTCATAAAAGTGTCATAAGTATGACAGGAAAAAAAATCGTTCGGCCCAAAATGTCACGGGTGTGTCTTTTTTTTGTAGTGTTAGTAATTCACATCCCTACACTAATTTGTTACTATATAGTACCACTACAATTTAAAGCATGGTATGGAAAACCAAATGATGGTGAGCTCTAGAGACTATAAACACATGCCATGGTATATAGTCAGGCGAGCAAGAAGAAGAATCCCTTTGGTGCCCTGTGCAGTAGAACAATACTAATAGATGCTTTGACTGGTTATATCTTCAACTCCTTATCTCTCAATTTGTTAGTACAGTGGTAGTGATGTTTCAGCTGTTGTACCTGTGTGGCTGGCAATTGAGGAGCTGCATATAGAAATTTAGATCGCATGATAGTTTGTAACTGTTCATCTTAAAATTCAGAGCGGAGAGACAGGACGGATCAAATGGTTGGTGAGGCCTAAATAAAGAGATTCTGTAAGAAGCGGTAATATAGAGACGACCTTTGTCCAATGATGAAAATTTTGTATTTCGGTCAATCTGACAATAAACTAAAACATATATTTTCCCGCAAAAAAGGAAGAAAGATAAAACATAGATTATAAAATAAAATTAGTCTCTTCATGGGAACATGTCATTCTTATTTCATAATCAAAGGATATCACTAACGATACAGGGGAACTCTGTTAGCCGCCACAACCAAATAGGGTACCGCTAAAGTGACTCAAGCATTTATCTTTTGGAAACAAGCAAGACGGCCTGTGCAACGCTACCTGAAAATTCTTCCTTTTGTCATTTGTGCTTGTGTGCCCTCTTTTAGTGTTTATCTTTTGGATGTCTTTAAAAAAAAAAGAACATCCCCCGGCCTCTGCATCAGAATGATGCATATGGCCATTTTATTTAAATGAAACAATGTGACACAAGGTCTGAAATCCAGTACAGCTCACATGAGGAGAAAGAAGCAAAAATGAAAATTTGAAAAATAACAGAAAGCCACAACCAGCAAAAAATAGGACTAGATGACTAATCACCTATCCTATTAGTGGACCATACGTCATCCAAACCAGCTGTAAATATGTCGTGATACCGTCTCCCACCGGTTGCACCCAGTAACTAAAACTCCCTGCAGTCCGTATGAGTGAGTAACGACCACGTACGGATCCAAGCAGTAGCTCTGAAGATAACCTGCAAAAAAAATGATAAAGTTTTTCCTATTAAAAATCTTATCATTTCTGCAGTTCCATATAGCCCATAGTAATGTGCATATTCCTATCCGGATACGTCTTGCATTAATAGGCTTCACCCTAGTTAGCCATGTCCCAAAGAACATGTCTATGCTAATTGGAGGGTTAATGTTGAAGGCTATATGAATCGTGCGCCAGAGGAGCTTGGCTAAGGGGCAGTCAATGAGGAGATGTTGAATTGTTTCATCCTTGTTACAAAAACCACATCGAGGACTACCAACCCATCTTTGCCTCAGCAAATTATCCTTCGTAAGAATCACTTCCTTGTGGACAAACCACATGAAAATCTTGAATCTCAGCGGCACTTTAATTTTCCATATATGCAATGATAGTAGGATTGAGCCAGAGTTAATTAAATCCAGGTAGATAGATTTCACCGTAAAAATACCATTCTTAGTTAACTTCCAATGAAACGTGTGTTTTTG